>NC_092693.1:19816705-19826705 GCF_964275005.1 Diadema setosum
GTCCTAGTAAAAGGTTGGACACACCGTTCATTATGACCACTTTGTTTCACTTTGCTTTTGGATATCTCAGCCATTTCAAAACCGATTTTCATCAAATAGAATTTGAATTCCTCTTAGAATTTATGCTCTTGAATATTCGATACAAGCGGTTTCTAATTTTCTCGCAAAAAAGTTAAAATCTGAATCCCCATCTCAACCAAAACTATACCATCCTTTAAGATATTGCAATTGCCCATGGCAATCAGTTAGGTATGTATTCGTATGATCGCCCTCTTCGTTATCGTTAGCAATATCAGCTTTGAGATTGTTAAGATGTTGTAATGGCCCATGGTAATGATGTCGGTATTCGTACATATGGCTGTCTTTACTTCATGGTCGTCGTTGTCATCATCATCATTCCCATCATCGTGGTCAGCATCACTTTCTCTAAGTTCAGTATTCATGTTTTCACAGATTTGACTCATAACATTACCAGAAATGCCATCAGTCTCGGTCATATATCATCATCAATTTGCGGCAAAATCATTATCGAAAGAAATGCATTTGACTAACTACCAGGGTTTTACTCATTATTTCTTCTTTATTATAGTGTCATTACTACTTTCACTCGTACTTGAGTGTCTTTTATATTCTCAACCCCCCCCAAAAAAAAAGAGGGGGAACTGACACCTGTATATATGTGTAATTCAGCTGGTATATTGACATGGTCATGATGGTCACTCTCAGTAAGTTTGTTAGATATTAGGATTTTGTCTGAGACATACCTGATGCAATGTACCCGAAACACATACAGTATTGGTAAAAGAAGTTGTAATCAACCAGTCACGATGATGGAGATAAAAAAATCATGAATTAGAAAACATTATGATGATGATTCTAAAGCGCACCCTTTGTTCCGTATGATGTATCATGAGTTATTTTTCATTAATCCTTCTTATTTTTTTCCTTTAGTGGACAAAAATATCAATGAGAAAATTTCAAACAAGCAAAAGTGTGGTTTGAGAACTGTCGCACGCAGATATCAAATTACCGTCATCACTAGCAGAGGGACCAATTTTACCATGCAATTTATTCAAATTGAATTCATGGTTCTTTCGCAAAAACATTCTGTCACGAATATCATTCTGCAAACCTCGAATTAAGCTTCCTTGAGGTTTGCCCGAGGCTCGAACGACCCAGGAGCAGCTAATGCACGTCAAGCACAATTCCATCCACAGAAACAGAGACTGATAGAGGCAGACAAAATAAGCAATTCAGTAAAAAAAAAGCGCCTGAGCAAGAAATATTGTGAATTTCATTGAATACTCTTGAAACCGACTTGTGAGCTCGAAAGGATGTTTCATTATGTATTATACGTGTCACAAATAAATACAAATCAAATCAAATCAAATCAAATAAAATAAAATCAAAATGATTAAATCAAATCAAATCAAAACAACTGAAAACAAAACAAATCAAATCAAAACAAATCAATAGCATATAGACTTTTGTAGATCATATCTTTTGAAACGATTTCATATCAAGACGTCCCCCCATTTTTATACTAATTTCACAATTCGAGTTCATCGAAATCCTAATGAAAGAACCAAGCATGCCCCCCACCCCGAAAGTGGTGATCAGACGACATATCCTATGACTGTTTCATCAGACCACGGCGGGGCATTGATTGGATGTCACCATGGCAACTGACATAGCTGTGAAGCTGTCAGGCGTGGTGTCTGTCATCTTCGCACGGGAACGCGGAGGAGGACGAGCATCAGGACCATGTCGTTACCATGGAAACTACATCCAGCAAACCGTGGCTAGATACACAAGGAGACAGAGAAGACGAGAGATTTGGTGATGATAAAAGAATCCTGCGGTGAACCCTTCAAAATGACCCCAGTATAACACGCTCATGTCTGCACTTGACATCGAGAAAGGCCAGAACTGATAACCTCTTGAGTCCCAATCTTACCACTATAATACTCGCATCGAGAAGTCGTGATAGCAAAGTCATTGTTTCACATGATTATCTCTGCGTACTTGATTGTGGATATACATTGTGTATTGGTAATGTCCATGCATGCGTATAACTGTCACTGTTTTCAATTTTTGAATCATTTCAAAGTTTTGTTTTAGCTTCTCAAACTGCCGGTGTTTACCAGCTCAGTCAAATTCCACACACATCTGCATTCGATGTTAATTGAGATTGAGCGAAAAAGTGATACGTGCATGGTAGTAATGATCACCCTTATTGTTACGTCAATATGGATTTAGAACATGACGTCACCTGACATCAATACTAAAGTCCACGTTCCTTCACAATTACGTAACAGTGACCCTTGTGTAAAATCATTGTTATGTTCTCAAGGTGCATTTTGCTGGGTTAATGTAAAAATACCAACTAACATGAGCAACTTATATTATTGTCAATATAACAAACGTTCTGTTTTGGATTTTCCCCCATATGGATGTTATGAACACCTCGATCATAATTATTTGAACACGATGTTGCGTTGTGACAGCGTTTCATGAACATCCGGGTTCTTTTTGGACTTGTGCCAAGATGATGACTCGTGAATAACTATAGATTACGTGAACATATACACATGCCATTACTGGATTGCATATTTATGAATCACTTATACACATCAAAGAGGATGCAACTGCTCCTGAGATTACATCAGTGTTTTTTAAGCTTTGTATAGACATATCACCCTCGTTTAATATACCAATAGTTCTTATCTCCCGCCTGTATTTACGATCTATCTTCGTTTAGTATATATATGTATATTCTGTTTTTCTCTCGTTCCCGGTTTCTCTATCTTTCTGCCTCTTTGTATACCCCCTCCCCCTTCTCTCGCTCTCTTCCAAGATCACATGACCCTGATGCTGAAAACGCTGCGAGCTCGTATAATGCTAATTAACTAGGACTCACGGATGAGATCCGCAGCTCCAAAATGTCGCCCGTTATTCCCTCCCACTTCCTTAAAGCATGACAACATGTACTTGGCTGCGATACAACAATTATTCACTGTCATTAAACCGTGTCTCATCGCCAACCCTGGGATTAATAGGGAGGATTTTTTTCTTTGCCCTTTTTGGTTCTTTGGTATGCATTTGTTGTTTTTTGCCACCCCGGATCCCTCGAAGTTTTATTCGCTGCATCATGCTCATTCTATACCATTTGTTCGATTTCCGTTCCGGTCGACCGGGGTACCATCCAAAGAAGTAGGCTAACTTCCCTCGAAGGTCAGGTAACGAAAACCCTTTATCATGTCGTAAATTGCAGAGATAAAAACAGAAGAAGAAGACGAAGAATTAATCACCACAGATCAATTAAACTGGATATCTATCACCAGGAAGTACTTTTGAAATGGCGGGTGCAATTTAAATGTCTTGCCATAATTGGTATTCAATGTCATTTTAGATGAATCGATTGTCAAAGACAGATAGCGAATTGTAATGCTTAAAGGGGCCCTGAAATCCAAATGCATGTTGATTTGTGTTGATTTATGATACCTTCAACATCACTTTTGCGGTGAAACAAATATCTAGAAACATTCCATATATTTTTAACGATTTTTTCTTCTACTTTTCTTCAGATTACTTGGGAACGTTTTCAAACCAATATTCTTGAGATGACCTCATCTGTCAATCATTGCTAAAGTACTGAAATGTTTAACAAAAAACATTGGAATGCACCTTCCTCTCGACTAAGCATAACTTCCATGTTTCTG
Source organism: Diadema setosum (assembly GCF_964275005.1). Lineage (NCBI taxonomy): Eukaryota > Metazoa > Echinodermata > Echinoidea > Diadematoida > Diadematidae > Diadema > Diadema setosum. Next base: position 19,820,428 of record NC_092693.1, read on the forward strand.
TCATATTAATGTGACTAACAAAAGACATGGCGAGGGAACAAGATATTCGTTTCACCACAAAAGTGATGTTGAGGGTATCATAAATCAACACAAATCAACATGCATTTGGATTTCAGGGCCCCTTTAAATAATTATGCAATACATTTCAGTTGATAACGATGTCACGCTGAGATTGTTCAAGGATTTTTCAGTATCATAGAAAATTTCTAGGACGGCACAGAAAAAAAACCCACCATAAGAAAGAAGAAGACCATGCAAGAGGAGAAAAAAAAAAAACAAACAAAAGAAATCTTAGAAAGGAATACCTAAATAATTTAAATCGTAATGATTTAACATAAAATTTTACAAAGAAATGATGTAGAACGAGGATGATGCCGTATAAAGAATTAGTAAAAGAAAACAAAAGAACAGAGTGGAAAAAAGAATGAGAAATAAGAAGTAGAAGACGAGCAGTGCAAATTATGGAATGGTTTCACTTTGATAATGATATATGATAACAAATGTTTTAAACACTCTTTAATACACGTCAGACATGAGACATGTATTGGATGAATTTCTTGTTCTGGCCAGGTGTACATATAAATCGTTATCTTCTTCCAGGAAAATGGTCATAGTTTGTTGTTATTGTATATTTGTATACAACTTCTTTTCTTCGACACCGCCCTCGTTAATCTTGTTTATATTTCAACTTCTTATAATTCGTGGTATATAGCTAAAACATTGAAATCTAAATGGAATCACTTCGGTAAATTGTAGGCCTACACTTTATTTTCTTGTCTTTGTTGTTCGTTTACAAAGCATTTAACACATTGTTTACAATGTTCACTTATGTCGTTTGGCGATGAAAACCAAAAGCAAAAGCAAATACCTCCATGCTCTTTGTCGTTATACCTGTTCCGTGAGCTTTCTCACCGTGATGTTGACAGGTAATAACCTTTCATACAACCGCAATGTTTCCCCTCGATGTTTGATGCGAGGTATGACCAATGTTTAACCCCTTTGTTTTAATTGCACATTTTATTACACTCAACGTCACCATTTTCCGACCCGGTAACCGCCTGACTCCGGCCCCAAAACAAAGGAAATAAAAATGAAATAAAAACTGAAAAAACAAATGAGACGAAATAGAAACAAAGACCTGACATTAAGACTTTGGAGGTGAATATAGGACTTCAAGATTTCAGATTATTTTTTTTTTTTTGTTTTTGTATATTATCTATGTTGTTGGTTGGTTAGTTTTTGTTGATTTGCCACGTTTCACAAAATGAGGGTCGGACACGCCAGACAAAGACTGACCTCACCAACTGAACTCTCGCTTCTTACGTGTCTCTATACGACTGTATAGCTGCCCAGGCGTCCCTCTCTCTCCCCCTCTCTCCCTTTTACGCGGTCACTGCCCCTCCGAATAATCAATTTGACAATATTAACAGAAATGAGGTAATTTGACGTCACGAGATGTGAAGGTGAATCAGTTGGCTTTGTCTCTACCTATTTTGGTCGACCGCAAAAACCTTTGACGAATTATACCCCCCTCCCTCGATCTCTGAAAGGATGGGACTGCGAGTCCGCGCCAAAGCAGGAAGGAAGGGATGTGATGAGATGTGAGGGGGAGACCTTGCAAAAATCCGAATGAGACTGACCCCCGCAGTGGCTTCAGCCAAGTTTAGCGAACAAAAATAGCGGTAGCCCGTCCGTGAGCTAACGTTTTGCGTCCGACCGTCTGGCGTGAGAAGGAATAGGAGAAAGGGGGGGGGGGGGTGGGGTGGAGAGAGGTAGAAGCTGAAGAGGATGCACTTTGGCAAATGACACCTGTACTGACTAAGGGCTTGGCTTCGTCAGGAAGGGGTGGAGGCATGAAGGGAGGGGCCACTGGAAAGGGGGGCCACTTGCCCCTCCCGTCTCGGACGGTTCTTGACGCGGCGGCTTTACGATGTCGTTAATGGTGTTGTGACTAACACTATACTAGCCAGGCTCGGAGCCAAAACAACCGTGCCCTCTTCCTTCTTTGTGGCTACTCATTTTAACGAAGTAGCGACATTCAGAGTACAAGCGAGGGCGTAGAAATACCTGGTGTAACTTCCGGCGAATGGATTTCAAGCGGCTAGTATGTTTTCTCTTTTCTTTTTTCTTTTTTTTTTAAATCTCGCGGGGGGGGGGGGGAAGCAAGGGCATGACACTTTTTTTTTTTTTTTGGGGGGGGGGAGAGGTAGAATTACGGCGTGAGAGTAAAAGATCCATTGATAGTTACGGAATTAAATTAGATCCACCCCCGCTCTATATTGGGATCTCCCACGTTATGATCCCATAATAAAAAAAAAGGAAAGAGGCAATGGTGTGTAATTGACAAGGTGTTAACATTGAATCATGACATAGTTCTCGCCTCCCAAACAGCCCTAATCTGGTGCAGAGATCTAGCTAGTAAATTTAGAAAGCCCCCACTTCATGTCCAGGCTGACAAGATTCATGGAACGCAACCAAACGAACAGAGCATTTTACAGTGTTCTTATATGAATCAGATAAATATGAAAAAAAAAAAGTTATAGAATCTTTAACCCTCATGTTTTCACAAAACAGTGTTATGAGTCAAAGTAACTTAATGAATGTATATCAAGTGAGATGTTAATTTCGTTTATTTCATTTACAACAAAAATGTAATTGCAATGTAATATAATTGCAATAAAACATACATCATGAACCTAATGTAGTACAGTCAGTACAATCCTGTTTTCAAGGAAAATACTGTGAACTGAAATACAATAAATGTGTTCATTTATTAATTACTTAAAAAGATTCTAATGACTTGCATTCAATTATTTGAAATGTCCTTGATAGCATTTTGTGAATATTGAAAAGGAATTACAGTCGTTAAATCATTGACGGAAGTGAAGTTTATGACGTAACAATAAACTGAAAGGGAGAGTCATGAGGAGATGACATCATCGCCTAGTTCTGTTCCGCTATAACTTTATTCTTTGTCCAATTTCAAAACTTGTTCAGCTCTAAACATAAAATGCAACGACGATAACACCAACATGTATCCTCTTGATTGTCTTTACAACCATCATTATCATCATCATCATCACCATCATCGTCATCATCATTATCATAATCAGCAATATTATTATCATCATTATTATCATTATCGACGTCATCATCATCATCATCATCATCATCATCGTTATCACCATTATCGTTACCATAATCATCATCATTTCCATTATAATTATCATCACCATCATTATCATCATCACCATTGTCATCATTATCATCATCATCATCCTCGTCATCATCCTCATCATCGTCGTCATTACTGTCATCTCCTTGAACAGCATGAGGTAATCATTAAAACCATCATCCCTGTTACCAGTTCACCACCAGTCCAACAAACCATTATTATCTTCACCAGCATCATCCTGCTCATCGTCATTGTCATTACTGTTTCCATTCCCCTCAGCCAGCTCCACGTAAAGCACTTTAAATAATGTTTTCCATGACCGCCATCGTCATCGCCGTCACCACCTCACAAAACACTATCCCTCAGGAGGATAAAGAGGTGTATCAGTGAAGTTTGATTATGTGCCTGTCATAAGGGAAGATAAAAGTGGAGTTAGGATACTATGTCTCGCAAGTGTTAAAGTTCGACGGAAGTTTTGCATCTATGTTGGGGAGGACATAGATGGAGCGGTAAGAGACGCCACATCGGAGGTGGTACTGTGGGAAGAGGAGGACGTTTCCGAAGGTCAGGGTATTCTAAAAATGTCTTGCATGTCTTGTCTTACGGTTTTGTTCTCCCATAGGTATATTCTATCTTTTCTCCCTCCTTTTTTTTTTTTCAGGAGTGACCTCATCATGTTATTAAAGACTTGGAGAATAGTCATTATTTCAAAGATGTTCCCAAAACTAAATCGTCACATAGAAATGCACTTTTCCAGTAATTTTCAGCTTAAAAAAGTGCACATATTCATCATTTCTCTCTCTCGCTCTTTCATTTGCTTTCGTTGCTTTAACCATGACCCCCTACAAACTTCTGATAGGACAGAATACCACGGGGCCAACAGTTAAGAGCTCCATCCTAACATAATGGTCATATCATATCTTCGAGCAAATTTTCTTGCTCCTATGTTTGGTGTGTGTGTGTGTGTGTGTGCGTGTGTGTGTCAGTATGTGCGTGTGAACGTTCACGCGTATATTTCACATGTGTGTGCGTGCATCTGTGCGATATGAATCTTGTGAGTCTGCATGAGTGTGTTATGAATGAAGGGCATTGTTAAGGGCCACGTTCATGAGTGTTGTATGAATTCGACGAAATCTGAGCAGCAGACAGCGAGTTTGAATGTGCTCTGGGTCATTGACCTAACGCTACTCGTCCATTCATGGCAGCGTCGCATGAGAAAGGAAAATCTCCCCACTTCCTTATGAAAAAGTGAATCGAGATTGTGTGCAATGGACAGGTCCATGAAAAGACCAAACAAGAAGAACTTGAGATAAATTATCATGTTCTGCAGGCCCTATATAGCTTTTACGTGGTGCTCCGCGGACAAGAAAAAAAAAGTATATATATTAACAAAAAACCATGGTCTGTGCAACTTCTTTGTGAATTGTTTTCATTTCGTAATACTATTATATGAATCGTCGTTTGGTTATTTAAAGGAAAACTTATTCAATTTAAACCATGTCGAAAATATTTGTTTTCCCATCCTACTCGAGTTGAATCGTACTCACAGTGCACTGTACTGTCATTCAAGCCAAGCGGATTGTCGCAAACTGCTGCTGTTTGGGTGTTAAAATCGAAATCACGTCTAGACGGAGGCACTGTTCCTTTAAAGGGGAGTTATTCCATACCATTACTGTGGACTGATAGAACGCAACAATCTCAGTAGAACACGATCAATGAAGTTTTGAGAAAAAACAATCAGTTCAAACGGTATGAGTTTGTAAAGCTTCGGTGCAGCCATCGCTGGATGAGAAGACTACAACATTTCGTGACGTCACGGTAGAACAAATTAACGATACTCAAAAAATATATAGTTCCGTTTTTCTAGCATAACAAAAGAGCAATTGAGGCACCTCTTTCAGAAAGTAAAAAGTAAGGGAGAATATTACCTTTAATACATGTCAGTAACAAGTCAAAGGAATGTGTACTTTTCACAAAAATGAAATTTTATGGAATTCTCTTTATGCTTCCTTCATATCGCTGTTCTGCAGTGACGTCGCAAAGTGGGTAGTCTTCTCATACAGTTATGGAGGCACCAAAACTTTGAAAAATTCATAACTTTTGAACGGATCGCCCAATTTTCCTCAAACTTCATTGATCATACTGTGTTCTACTTATGTTGCTGCATTCACTCAATCCACATGCAATGTTTTCTGTGTGGAACTTTTCCTTTAAAGTGAACTCGTCTTCCAAACTGTGACATCAGCAGAAATTCGTTGAATCAATAGTGTAATGCTGGTGCCACCAGCAATCATGAACACAGAGACTGTTTCAAAATGTCTGCCTCTGGCTGTCGAAATGAGACATTGTCTTCATAACATTGATACAGCTTGCCTTAGCTGAGGTCAAATGAACTTTATTCGCCATAATTGTGCAGACATGACTCAAAAGGAGGAGGTGAGATTTCTGAAGGACTCCAGATAAAAAAGGGTAAAATTTTATATATCTGAAACATTTTCTTTCGCATTATATTGTTAAAATATATTGAGACTGCAGACAGATTTTGTTGTCTTTGGTTCTGTCTGACATTTTTTTTTTCCATATCAACCCCTTACTTCTTACCCCATGGTGTCTCTATAATATCCCTGATAAATGAGCAAGTTATGTCTTCAACATGATGAGCTCATATTTTGAAAGGGTGATTAAATGTATACAGCTGCGACAGAATTATGTATCATGCAGCAGAATGTACGTACAGTTGTCTTAGAAGGATATTATTAGTCAGAACAAATCAGCCTCAAGAACAAATCCAGGATGTGTACGTAATGCAGAACAACGCAAAAGTTCATCCATTTCTTTCATTTCCCGCTGCTTAACCGGGGCCAAATTTCACCCAGTGGCGTTGAGACTCTGTGGGCACAACTGATTGGCTGTTTTCTGTAGATACCATGGCAACTTCAATTGTTTCAGTCTTTTAGGAATGAGGCCAACAAGGCACTCGATAGTTTTACACTTGGCACGTTCTATCGTGAAAACTAGCCGCAGGTTAAACATCGTGCGAGTGGAGACGAATTGAAAAGAAGCAAACTGCAATTGATTTTAATGAATGATGATAAATTAAGAT